>NC_051053.1:21081182-21128682 GCF_904848185.1 Acanthopagrus latus | reverse complement strand
AGAGTCGCTTTTTCGACGGGTCCAGTTTAAAACAGTGGCATTAATTTGGAGGAATGTCTTACCCGTGTGAGTCCTGAGGTGAGCTTTCAGATGGGACGACTTGGTGTAGACCTTCTTGCAGCCTGACGAGATAAACAGAGACAGAAGACTCAATCCAGACAGTTCAAGTGTCAGATATGTATTCACCCAATAAACCGAGCTGCGGTATGCAAGAAATGTGAGCTAATGAAGAGCAGAAGCCGTTCGGAGTGAGAGGGAGAGTAAATGTTTGTTTGTACTTTTTTTTTTTTTTTTTTTGCTGTGTTAAAAGAGTAGACCCACTTTCTGCTAAAACTGTCTAAATTTGGTGCATTTACAAAGAAATTCATCCAACCACACGCTGCTAATCGCACCGACTGCTGCCTTGTGGTAAACATCTGTTTACTGCACCTGTTACTTTGCCTTCAAAGTCGAGATATTTTAAGTTCAGGATTATAAAAAACCTTTTTGCACGACGTTACAAGCATGCAGATTACAATGTCAAAAAGGTCGTTAGGGTGTTGAATGATTTACAATCACATTTAAATGAGGAAATGATAGAATTCCGTGTCTTGCGCAGACAGTGAGCAGCTGCAGCACTGTGACTAACAGACACTGGGGCAGAGTGTGGATCCGTCCTCGTGTGGATACGATGAATCTGCTTCATCTGACTTTAAAGAAGTTAGACATGTGTGAACACGCCGCAGAAGCCTCCACTTAAGCCCATATTACACGCTGCCATAGGCTAGTTGACATTACATGTCCTACAAGTAGCTGCACATCGCACAGCTCCAGTCTGTGTGCGCGCGTGTGTGTGTGTTTGTGTGGCCAAAAATCTCAAGCAGTCTGAGCTGTGACTGTATGCAAATGTGTCTGAAGAAAAGGTCAAGGGATTTAAGTTTAACATCTATCTAATTAACACGCACATGCGCACACACGCATACACACACACACACACACACACAGGTTTACTCCACAGTCATACCAGCGATGACTTTAAAGCCACAACAACGCGTGGGAGCTGACGGATGAGAGTGCAGAGCCATTTGAGGTCTGACAGTAAATGCAAAGCAGTTTTTGAATCAGACAGTTAATTGAAAGGTAGTGACTGATGATCTGCACTGCCAAAATATTTTAATTCCAGTGCAGCGTGTGCTCTGCTGTGAGTGCAGCGTGTATTGTGACTCATCGGCCTGGAAAGTAATTCAAAACACAACATGTAATTTGTTAAAAAATGTACGAGTGTCTTAAAATAAGGCAGTTTTGTTTTCCTACAGCTGACCTTGAATGGTCAGATGTTCACCTCACCACAGCACAGAGTCAAAATAAACACACAAACAACAGTGACAAGAATCAGCATGCGCACACAAAGCAACTGTGGGCCGGCGTTATTGATCTAACCTGGGTAATCACAGTGGTGGATGCGTCTTTTCTCCAAGTCTGGGTTGTTCCTCCGGTTGTAGCGGACAGGCACGGTGGTCTGAGCTGGGGTTGGGGCTGGAGACGCTGCAGGGGCTTGAGGAAGGCCTGAGGCCTGGCCTGGGACCGGCGTGGGACCCGTCGTGAGCGGCAGGGCCAGACTACCTGGTCCCGGGCCGGGACCGAGTCCAGGGGTGCCGCCTGCCAACTTGGAGGCGATGGTGGCTGCGTATGAAGGAGGAGGGGACATGGTGTGGAGCAGCTCCTTCTGTCTGTCTGGGCTGCCTGGCTCCGAGCTGGGCGGAGAGGGCGGCAGGTAGGGCACCTGCTGCTGGAGGAAATGAGGGTGCGCCTGAGCGTGAGGATGCGTGTACGCTCCTCCACCCAGGCCGCAGTAGACAGGCTTGGCCGTCTGCTCCTGCTGAGATGCAGAGGAAGCCACCGGCAGCTCATGGAAAGGTGCGTGGATAGTGGAAGTGGAAGTGTGTTGTATCTGCTGCTGCTGCTGTTGCTGATGATGATGATGATGATGATGATGATGATGATGATGCTGATGCTGACCCTCCATACCATTGCCATGGTGATGGTCCAAGCCGGAGTTTAGCAGCTGAAACAGCGAGCCGCCGTTGTCGTGGTGGTGGAGGGCGTGCTGCTCGAACGGCGATGACATTTCCTGCTTGACAAACACCTCTGGCACCGAATCGCGGCCGCCACCCGACTGGCTGAAAACACTGGTGAAGTCCGGTAACCCTGTTAGCGTCATGTTTATGGCTGAGCTTTCCATGGCAACGCCGCCGTGGCCGTGGCCAGATGTGCCGCAGCTACTGGTGGGCGTAGCGCTGGGGCAGTGCAGCTGCAGGTTGGGGGAGAAACACGGGGAGGCAGATTCTGTTTTGATTTGGGTTAGACCTGTGTGGCTCTGCTGCTGCTGCTGCTGCTGCTGAGGGGGCCGCGCATGCTGACACAAGCCCATCCTCAGGTAGGCGGCGTCGGGGAGGTAAAGATTCATGTTGAGGGTGTAGGGAGCCCCGCTGTGGTCGTCGGTGAAGAAGCTATCCATAACAGACGCGCTGTCTCTCTGTGACTTCTGCTGGCTATCTGCAGGATGTGGAAGGTGAAGAGACTGCGGGGAGAGATACCTGTCCATCTCACACTTTGCCTGTCGGGGGTGAAACACAGACCATAAAGTTTAGAAACACAACCGTGAAAGAAAACTTTCGGACTTTGGCAAGCGCTTCCTCATGAGCAAACCACAAAACTATTCTGAGGTGTTATTTTAAGAGGACAAAGGTTTGATAGGAGAGTCACCGCGAAAACATTTACCATGTAGTCATCAATAGGCGCTTGCAAAATTCCCTCTCTGCCTGCAAGGCTGAACTCAAACACCCATCAGCTGCGGGGGCCAACAGTTGAGGTATCAGGCCGTGTTCTGGTGCAGATAAACAACCAGACCTCACTATCTCTCACAATCCAGAGAGAGAGAAACACAAGATATTCACAGACGGAAGGCGGGCGGTGAGCGATCAAACCGGAGCAAAGGCAGGTGAACAACTTTGCATCAAACTAACCCTCGTTTGCATTCAGCGTTGGGGGCAGGGGGGGGTCTGATTCCTGTGAAATCTCAAGGATCTAACTGGTGCAAAAAAGTTAAGAGGAGCCCTGCAGCAGAGGATGAAACAGCAACATGAAAGGGAATGGGGAAACACCCATGTCTCCCTGTCCGCTGCTGCAGCAGCAGCAGCAGCAGCAGTAGTCTGGGGATGGGCTGCTATTTCTAGGCTCCTGATCCGACCAGCTGTTATACACACACACACAGACACACACACACAACTCTCATCTCTGCTGCACAAGTTTCCTGCTCACTGAGGGGGACAGAGTTGCCGGGACCTTTCTGCCCGGTAGCTGGAGTCAGTTGTCGTCAGCGTGGTATGATGGTACAAGAAGGAGGAGGAGGAGGGGGGACGCCGACAACTGGTGACCAACTGGCTGGCACGGATAGAAAACATGCGGTGAATGCAGGCGGAGCAGCTCGGGGGGATCTCGCGTCCAGCTGGTCCCCGAGCCTCGCACACAAAAAAGTGCCGATCAACATCCCGCAGCAAAAAACAAACGGAGGGGGACTCGATCGAGAAATTCGAAAAGGGCCAAGGGGGGAAAAAAAAACACCCAAACACAAACCTGGATTCTAGCACCGATCCGCCACGCCCATTCAATAAAACACATCAGTGGTAGTGTGCGTAAAGTCTCTCCTAACCTGAGTGTAGTCGCTCGCTCCAGCCTTGTCCGTCATCTTGCAGTCCAAGCCGAACAACGCCGACTCCTCCAGGGGGAATCCAGCGGGCACGGTCGCCTTCTGCAGCGGGTAGAAGGGATCCTCCTGGCCGCCGCTCATCGTGAGTGTCGCGGCCATGAAGCTTTTTTTTTTTTTTTTTTTTTTTTTTCCGCCGCAGCACCGCAAACGATCCGCTCGTCCTGTTTATGCAAAAAAAAAAGAGGGGAAAAAAAGAAAAAAGGAGGATGAGGATGCTGCTGCTGCTGCCGCTTCTGCTGCTGCTACACGGGGAGAAGAGGAAGGAGAAGAGCCGACGGGGTGTAGTTGCGTGTGTTGGGATTATTAATTAATGTGCGCCTGTCTGCTACATCTCCTTCCACTTGTTTCATCCCCTCCACCGGCCCACAGACACTTTTCTATCTCCCGTTCAAGGGCGGGGCGGCCCGGGGTAAATACAGCACATGCACCGCCCACAACCCTTTAAAAAGGCTTTGATCATTCATTCACTGGCCACCGCCCTGCGCGCCATCTAAATACATTAACAACACTGTCGTAAAGCGCGCGCGCACACACACAACCAGAGAGGCAGTGAAGGTTAAACTCACACACCATCCTTTTTATATACATGTTTCTTTTTTTTTCTTTTTATGACAAAACAAATGTAAAGCCGGAATGAGGTGAAGATTTCATAGGAATTAATCATCATCAATTTCTAGAAATTACACCACATGTATCTAAATAACTCGCTGTTAAAGGAATAGTCCAGATATTTATGTTGTATTACATTAAAGGGGGTTACATGTTAAAGGAGAAGTTCACCCACAAATGAGAATCTAGTCATCTATCCATCCAGCTATCCAGTATTTTCTACTTCTTGATACTTTAAATCAATGTACTGACATTTGGGTTACTGCCCTTCTTCTATTATACTATCATTTGCGATCCAGCAGAAAGTTCTTGTTGTCATTTTCCATGTCTCCATGATTCTCTTTTACTACATTTCAGAGACAGATCTCACCTACTACTCCACTGCAGCTGCATGTAGTTTGATAGATTACCTCCAGTGATGTCACACAGTGGTTCAGTTGCATTGTGGGCAATGTGGGCGCCAGGTTTTGAAACAGAAAAAGTTGTTGCGGATTAGAAATAGTGATATCTCTGGTGCTGCCGTATGGATTTTGATCTTTTTTTGTTTAAACTGTCCATAATCAGTCCAACAATGTCGCTTGGGGAAACTGAATCACACATAATGCATCTTAGCCACCAAGTGACATCCTTGGAGCCAGAAAACAGTTGCTTTTTACAATTTTCTTATCACGTTTGCTGTAGTACTCCCTCTCACCTGTAAACACACTTTAATTGTTAATAAAGTTGGTTGACTTTTTGACTTATGTGGCTCAAAAATCCAACAACACCAGATCCTACACTTCAAATAATTAGAGTCTCTCATCAGATCTTTAAACGCCCGCTTCTTTCCATTCTCACATCCAAGTTTTCTGCCTCAAGTTACAGCCGAGATATTTTATTTCTCCAAACATTTGGAAGAACTCCTCCACAGAAAACATTATTGAACGAGGTGTAGCAGCACTTGGCCGTCAGACGGAAACTGGACTTCGGATGGAAAATTGGTGCAGTGCCATTTTAATGTGATAGCAGGGGATTATGAACTCCTGTCAGCTCAAGTCAGTATTATTTGCATACCACAAAATCCCATGTTTATAACGGGAAATACCTTGTGCAACATACTTCAGAGTATGTGAAAAATAGTGTGATAGGCATTGTCATGTCATGTTCTATCTATCTTCATATAACGGGAAAAGAATGTGGCGTACAGGAGGCAAAAAATGATCGACCCGCTTCAACACAGTCCTCTGGTCGAGCTTAATATGACACCGATAACAGGCAGGATCTGAAATGATGAAGGTATGCCCACTATGTCTATATTTAAAGCCAAAGGAGATTCAGCCTAGGCAAATCACAGTTCCTGCAATGGTGTTTCTCTGTAGCCACCAGTATCTGCAAACCTGGAAAAGATGAGGAAATAATGATAGACAGACCTAATAAAACAGGCCACTGCCAAGAAAGAGGAATTTTTGGGCAGACAGTTAGCGAGGAATGTGTACCCGGTGGAAGGTAATACTCTGGTTTTGGACCAGTACGCAGAGAATTTATCCTCTCTGAACAACATGAGACCAACAAAACACTCGGACACCTGCAACAGTTTCTGCTTTTGTATTTCAAAATTTGTCAAAAACATGAAAAGAAGTTAAGTTAAGCATCAAAAAAACCATACAGTTGATAAAACACAAGACTGTTACAGCCCCTGAGTGATGATGGATAGCACCAGTAGTGACACAAAGTCTTGTTTATTTGGGTTTCTGCTTCAGCTTTTGGTACCAATCTGGGCCCTCTTTATTGGTCTGTAAATGAAAGAGACAGAGAGGAAAAATTATGGTTAGAAAAGTGTGAATTCAAGGAAATATTCTTCAACGTGCCTTAATTCAGCCGACTGCAATGAAAAGCTCAAATGAAACTAAATGACAAAAAAGTCGTTTATCATTCCCTGCGAAACCAACGGGCTCCTTTGTCTGAACTTCTGTCCAGGCAGGTTATGGCGGTGTGACTCATAAAAGGGTGTTGGCCAAGTCAGACACTTACAAACACAGTGGGCTTGGGTTTGCTTGGCGACTCTTCTTCTGTGGTCCTGTTGATCCGTTTGGACTGCTGTTTTCCTGCACCGGAGGTCTTGATACCAGTTTTATCCGTTTCCAACAGGTTCAGAGCGTCTCCCTGTCTGGACTGCATGCTGATCAGAACCTGCTTCATCACCGCCAACTCCTGCAGGATCATATGGTTTATAAAAATATGGACATGGAGACAAAGGTGAAACAATAAACACGAAACTTTATGAAAAATACGTGCAAGTTCAAAAGGCCTGAAATCTCAAATAATTCACCAGGTGTTATTGAAAATATTTGTCATAATCCCAGATCAGCCTTTTGTCAAACATTTGCTTTAAAATGAACATTTTAAATAATTTGTATTGCTGCTCTCTGATGACACGTTTGTCCTGCGACACAAGCAACCACAGCTGAACTCCTGAAGTCCAACTATGGGACGACTTGTAATAAGCTCAACAAGCTCAAGGGTCCGCAGGGGTGGCAGCAGGGCAGAGGGGAGGACTCTGGGCCATTTCACGGTTCTATTTATCACCCCTGAGGACATGAGCCCTGGCATGTCGCACACACGCACGCACTCAGAAACACACACACAAATGCGCACGAACCCTGGTGGCATCCCAAACAGCCAGGCTGAGGAACAGCTGTCTATGACAGGGCACATACTTCATACAGCAAACGGCTGGCTCGGGGTGACACACTAGCGCATACGAGCACGCGCAATCTTGAAGGAAGCGTTGCAACATAGTGCAATAACTTTTCTGGTGCGTCTCTAAGAGCCAGTTTATTTAAAGTCTTTAAAGTAGAGCAGCAAAGATTAGTTTATTTAGCTTTTAGGCGATCAACAGAAAATGTATATGCAACAATTTTCAATGATTAACTAATCATTTATCATTTTTAAACAAAACAAAACATAACATGTTTAAACTTGTAAATGTTACAGTAAGTGTCCTCTCCTTGTCTTAAACTTTAATCAAATATTGAATGGTTTTGAACTGTTGGTTAGTCAAAAGAAGACATTAAATCATAACATCATCTTCTACAATTTTCTGAAGTTTTATGGAATAAACATTTCATTGAAAGATTAATGAAAAAGTTCAAACGTTTTTGTATTATAAAGAAACAGCAGGCAGGTAAAGGTGAAAAAGTTGCAGAACTTGTTGACTTTGTGTTTCCACAGAGACAAAGGTTACAGCCCAGGCTAGCAGATAAAGCATCAATAGCACTATGACCTTATCAAACATAGACAATGGCCAGGTGCTGCAACAAGGTGGTTTTACAACTAAATCTTTATTTTCAAAGGAAGGTTTTGTTAGAATTTTTTGTTTCTTAGCATTTTAAACAGTCAAATATATTGGAATTGAATAGCGGATAGTAAATGAAGTTGTCCTAGCCAGTGGTCTTTGTCCACATAATGCTGGTGGTGCACTTTGAAGCGCTGGGATGAAGCACTTGTGCACTGACAGAACAAAAAATGCTGCACGTGGGTCTATCTTGATAACTGCTGCTGGATGATGACACTGTTGTGTTGCTTTTCCATATGCTTTTTTCTTCTTTTTGACATCTTTGAGTGCTGAACTTAGGATGCTTGCCCTCAAACCTTGTATAGACGGTGACCTTAATACATCACGGAAAACAGCAACAACAACAACAACAACAAACACACGTATTCCTAACAAAGAAATTAACAAACACCTAACAGCGAACATCATCGTCATGTGTACCTCTCGATGGTTGAGGAGTCGCTCCAGATCTGCAGCCATGTTGTTTTTCACCTGCTGCAGAGCAGTTCGTTCTTTCCTCAGAGAGCTGGAGGTTACATCCAAGACCAGAAAGATCAGATTATGAGCTTATAGAAAAACATTGCTATATCCTATGAGTCATAACCTCAATAGATCATATTCACTGTTAATTAGGATGAGTTTTATTTTGTTTTAAAGTGGGTTCAGTTCAGGTTAGTGTAAACACAGGATCAGATGTGAAGGTAGACTAGAATCTGTCATTTGAATATTGCTTCATTTGTGTGACTGTGTTTAAATGACGTTTACTAGCACAGTGAGAATAAATCACTGGTATAGCCTTAAACAGTGGAACAATAAATCAAAAATCAGTCATGCATTTCGGAAATATACCAAATCAGTTGCGTGTTAAAAACATGTTTATTTGGCTTGTATCATGTGAGAAAAACTCTCCACAGTACTGTCAAAATGTTTTTTTCCTAAGGCTGTGGAACATTCAAGCAGGAGCTTGTAATGGGGGAGCTTTAAAGCAAATCATCTTGCAAATCTTGAGACAACAGCCTGGTGGCTTCAGCACTAAGGACTCTGGAAAAAAAATGTAAACTCGTTGGTCTTACAGCCAGTGTGTTTTGAATATCAGCAAACAAACTGTGAATAGAATTAATGCTGAAGACGGAGAGAGTGGATGCACACAAAGTGAGCATCTGGTGAGCTGTGTCTCCGCTGTTAAACAGGAAAACTTCAATATTTCTGTCAGATGGGAAGGTTTAAGAGGCTTCAAAGCATTTTAAAGGATTTTTCCATCCTCCTGCTCGCCCCAGGTGAGAGCCCAGTGGTAGTGAGCAGCAAGAGAAAACCTGCCTGTCTGTCAGTTTGCATATTTCTCAGGTTAAAATACAGTGGGGGAAGCAATGATGGGGGGTGGGGGGTGGGTCAGCGCCAGATTGTGCTGATGTGAAACAATCAATTTATTGAGAATAGACAAACACATAGACACATGCAGGTTTTGCAAAAGACAGAATGAGTGAGGTGTGAGAGGGCAAAAAAGGCAGATAGGTATAAAGCAGTGACGCCCAAAGGCAGGGAGGTGTGGCAGGCTGCCATGATGAGTAAATTACAAGATAAAAAATGTAACGAATGAAAACTACACAAAGAGTTTGGCAAGCAGAACAGAAGGCTTAATTGGCTTCAATTAAATAATATGTTGATTATCAGTTTAGTTCTGTTCCTTCTTGCACAGAAAGACATGTATCCTCTCTGTGACTGTATGTTCTGTACCTGACATCGTCTTCAAGCGAGGTGACACGTTCCTTCAGCGTGCTGATCTGTGCATCCCGTTGTCTCACCGTCTCAATCAGGTAGCTATAGGGCTGGTGCGTCTGCTGTAGCAGCTGGTTGGCTGCCAACAACTGAGGAACAACATATGCATGTACAGAACTGAGTAATTACAGCAATGAATACTTCAAGTACACACTGTCGGGGTTAGCTCGGGTTGCATTTTTTTTCTTTCCAACTTGAGAAGTTCACCTGAGCATCAGGTAGGCGCTGGTTCACGTGACTCGTACGAGAGTTGCGTATGTTGCAACAGCAAGAGCTAAACGTGTGTCACAACATAAAACAGTACATGACTTCACTGGTAAATGCTGAGGTAAACTGTCAAGAAATTATTCCACATAAAGCTGTCTTCTCATGCGGTTAAAGGTGCTATTTTTAAGAAAAGCTGATTTGTGAGTCTTATTCCCAACTTGTCAAATACTGACACTTTGAGATTATAGGACATCCCATCCCAAAGAGTCAGTTTCCTTTCCCTTTCATACCTATAATATTATAAAACAGTGCATTTCTTCCAATATTTGTGAATGAGCCTTCAAGCAACAACCACAACCATGATTGTATCTTATCTCCGATGTCATCAGGGTCGGCTTGAGTGCCCATAAATGTGAGTTTTTATGATGACTTATCCAAGTCGCATCCTTTTTATTAATAGTAGTACACTTTAAAGTTCAAGCTATAGAGAGGGAACGCAATGAAAATTCACAATCTTAACTAGATTACAAGAAAAGCACCTTTACAGAGTTTAGATGATCCGTCATGTAGGAGTCTGCATGTATGGCTCAGTCAGTATTAAACTTAATCTGCGACACAATAGATAAAGTTAGGGTGTTACTCATTAAACCACTTTTACAGCCAGCCAGCAGTGAGTAGATCTGGGTGGGAGGGGAAGGACAATAGTTAGTTAGTCAGGGCATCTGTGTGGGTGGTAAGTGGTTAACACCCATGCTTTTCTTGGTGATTAAAAAGCATAATATTTCACCCTTTCCTTTCATACTGCATGAGAAATGAGTATTCCAGACGAGTGCCAGTCAATCACAGCTGACAGCTGAAAAGCAGGCTTATTTAGTCTGAAATCTGCCCGGCCCCTCTTGCACAATCCTCCACTCTCATTGAGATTATAATAAGGAGTGGGGGGCTAAGAAGCACGCACACTGGCTGCCAGAGCCCTCACTCTCATACTTTCAATCCTTACTGGATGATTTTTAGCGTCAGAGTGCGAGTAGAAGACAGTTCTCATGTAGTCACGCACAGACGAAATACACACACCCAATATTAAAGGCTCAGTGTTGCACACACATGCACATGGTGTGCCAAACACAACAAAAGCCTTAATGACTGGTGTGGTGAGTTGTTAGGAGAGTGAAGAGCCGTCACGGTTTTTGGCACTGTTTCCCACTGTGTCAACAAGTGTGACAGGTACTAAGACTTGAACTTCTCGTTCTTCTCATATAAGGTCTGCCGCCTCTGTTCTCAAACAACCTGTCATTTTCCAGACGCGGCTTCAGAGGTAGACTCAGTGATCTGGCGGGACTATTGTTACCTTGGGACACTTCAGGGGGAAAAAAAGCAAAAGAGACTCTCTTCAACGAGTCCTGGAATGGGTTTGATGATCTATTTGATGCCTCACAAGCTGCTCAATTCATTTCTTCTATCAGAGTCATCCGAAGGAGTCTGTCATTTAGATGACCTCTCTCCATTGACTTTCACATCAAAGTGACGAGAAATTGTGTATGAGGGCAAATGGAAGTTGATGAGAGCGGAGATACCGAGCTTGGCTCTGTGATAACGGCTCTGTTGTGTCATCAGAAAGGTAAAAGCCAACTGAAATAAATCATAACGCATTGGATAGAAACTGTGGCGTAACCATAATCTGAGATGCTCTAGGAGATTTGAGATGGTGGGAAAACAACTGTGTGGAGCAGGAACTAACTTGCAGAGCTTAAGGTTTAAAACAAATTTACATGAAATTAAACTTAATCTCATTAATGATGATCCCCAGGCAGCTACAAACCTGATTGTTGTGCGTGTGCCTGCGTGTGCGTGTTTACCTCATCAGATAACTGTCCTGACTGTGACTTGTGTCTCTCCAGCTCTCTCCTCAGTGACGTGTTCTGCCTCTCGAGCTGCAGCACCCTACGGGCCAGGTGAACGCTGCACGACAGCCACACAAACACAAACACAGCTTTGGAAATTCCGAAACATGTCAGCAACAACAAGTTCACACTGGCGTATTACTTCTACATTGTTTACCCTACACTTTATGTTACCAACGGATGCGATCAATTTGAGACTTGCATCAAAGATTAAGTGCGGAGTAAGAACTACAACCTGATAATTGTTGCCATTTAGAGACAAATCTAGACTGAACATGTACCTTGAAGACACTGTGGAATGGATTTTAATAACATGAGGTAGCTGATAGCAATGCATACTGCCTTTAAATGTACCCTTTATACGTACCCTGTGGTGTTTTTGTACATAAAGACAAACAATGCACACAACACAGGCACAACACATGCCATAACACTGAACGCAATTATATGCTACTGAGGGGGTGGTGATGAATATCTACACTTGATGGTGGTAATACAATGTAAAAGGTAGAACTTCTCAAATAAAAAAAGGAGAATAATGATGGCCACTCTTCTACTAATTGCTACAACATAGAGAGAAGATGGCCAATATCCAAGAATCTTTGTTGAAAACTTTCAAAAAATTAAATTATTAACAGAATGTGAAGAAGTTTTGTCGTAATGATATAGTAATGTTTTATGGAGATAGCACAGATACTGAATTTAACATGCTAACAAGCTATGTAGAATAGATAACATGCATTCTTAATGTTGTTATCCCCATATATTTTAAATGATATTAGATGCACAAATTACATATATAATGTGCCTTTCGATTAAATGTGGTGTGTGTCATTTACTGTACCTCTGTTTTAGTCTTCTTTTGGCCGTGGTGGGGACGTTGGCTCCGTAGCCATATGAGAACAGAACTCTCTCTGCCTCCTCTTCATTCTCAACTGGCAACAGATAAATACAACAAATTAATACTGTATAAACTTCTCCAGGACCATCATCAATAATGTTCTGTTTTTAACCAACCACTGTCTCATCTACTATCACGTCCTTTACAGCTCATCAGTAGAAAATACATATTTTTCCATCATTGTTCGCTCCCTACATATTAATCCAACAGTGTTATCTTTCAGTTTTATTACAGTTATTCTCTGATGCCAGACACAAATATTTGAAAAAAATCAGTGCTAGTCTGTGCTCTATCTGACTTAACAGTAATGTGAGTAATGTCATGGGTACTATACAGCCAATGCTACACTCTTACTTTCAGCAGCCTGCATGGTGACTTGGTCCAACTCCTGCTCAAGCTTTTCATAGGTCTCCAGCCGAGATGCCTGCTCGGCATTCTGAGCCTGCAGCTCCGCCGATCGCTTCTCTGATGACGTCTGCAGCCTGTAAAACTCCTGGGTCAGGAGCTGACGCACAGGAGGAGAAAGACAGAAGCAGATGAGGAGCATTTTTTTCTGCGGCTAGAAAAATGATCACTCTGAGGAATAATATTAATGTAAATGTCAGATTAGATTAGATTCTGGTGTCATTATTCCATAATTGAGAACAAAACAAAGTGCTATTCAACAACTAAATTTACTGAAATGTGCACTTCGGTACCATTCATCACTCTTTCTTTCCTACACATTTACAAGCACAGACTAAAACATTCACAAAGAGAGACAAGGGAGAAGAAAAACAAAAAAAATATTTCAATGGAAGGACTTTTATCCCAGACTGGCTTTAAACCTCACTGTCATGAAGAACTGGAACCAAATCAAAGCTTAATAACACACTTCACTCTCAAAAACTAGCTTTCAATTCACTTTGGATCATCTGCCTTTCTTCCTCCTTCTATAATCATGTGCAATGCGTGATTACACTCTTGCAGGCCGGACAGGGTTATATACAGGTCAAGAGGTGGACCTCAGCTAAGTGCATTTAGACATCAAGAACAATCTGCACTCAATTAACTTCTTGTATAAATGGGTGTGCTACAGAGATAAGAATGGAGCCACTGGACCAGCACACTAAGATAGATATATACCTGACAGTGGAACATTAATTTTTAAGTTCTGTGTAGAAGAGCAGTGATTTTAAGCAGTTGTGAATTCTTAGTTGCAGTATTTCATGTGATGTAGGAAGCTTTACTGCTTTCTGGCTTTCACAATGTTGATGAAGAGTTGTGCAGCACAGTGATACTTTGATTTAAAGGGGTCATATTATGCTAATTTTCAGGTTCATACTTTTATTTGGGGGTCCTAGTAGAATAGGTTTACATACTTTAATTAAAAAAAGAAACACATTATTTTTCACATATGGTGCATTACTGCTGCACCTCTTTTCACACTGTGTATTGAACGCTCGTCTTAGCTACGGAGATATGTCGCCTCTGTTGAAATCTTTGGTGGGAGCGGCACATGCGCATTACTTAACTGGCAGGATGTAGCCAATCAGAGGCAGAGTAGGGCAGGTCATGCCGAACAAGGTAGTGTGATCTAAAATAATGCTGCTACGTCAGTAGCAAATGTACTGTATGTCTGCTGGCTGACTGGAGTGTATATATATATATATTTTATAATAAATATATAAAAATATATATGTATATAATGACTGTTACTTAGTGACCCATATAAGTTACAGAAGTAAAGGCTCGACTCCAAACCAGGTGTTTCAGGCAGTACAGGAGCAGTGTTTTCTGTGGGAGAGAGTAACTTGCTTTGGAGTGGACTTTGGGCTTTTTAACTTTGAAAACTTTTAAATTCACACAAATGCTACGTAACACAGCATTTGTGTACCCCCCCAAACCTCTTTAAGAAACAGACGAGGCAACAGTCTATAAATCTGAACATGAGTCATTTTGTTATTCACAATATTGCATCATTATGTCTAATTAATAAGTCATCAACAACATGACTGAACATGAGTGAAGACTTCTAAATATGTCGTGACGATGTCTAATTATTTAATTTGTCATCAATACCATGACTGAACATGACTGAAGAGCTACAAAACAAGCAAATGTTCAAGGTGATATCCTCGTTTCTTTTCCAGTTAGATTGATTATTGCATACTTTGGACAGCATTTACAGACAAAAATTTGAGCACTTTCAAGGCACTTCAACCAAAATTTCTAGATTCTCGAAATCTCCATCATCACATATAATATTTCAGGGAGTAAATTCAAATTCAAGCATACTCAGAAACTCAAAAAACATATTGGTTAAAACTGAGCATTTTCTACACTTTCAAGACTTTGTAGAAACCCTGTCAAAAACGGTTGCAAATAAAAATAAGGCGAAGAGGGATTTCTGAATCTCCTCTAAATTTGACCTGTTAATTCAAGCTGTCTAGACTTCAAACCAAGCAGTGACATTAATTGACTGAAATCAAATCATGAGAGCAGAGAAAAAGACTGCACTATGATCGACTGGTAACTGGATACACTCGTGTAGGGCAACAGGTAAAATATTTTATCCTTTTTGTCTTTGGGGTTTAGAGTACCTCCAGTTTCTTCTGCTGTTTCTCACACTCCACCTGGCACTGAGCCAGGGCCTTATCCGTCTCTTCTTTGACCATGTGAGCGCGCTCGGCGTCAAAGGCATGCAGCTTGGCCTGGTTGGACAGTTCCGCTACCCTGCTGTCAGTACCCAGCTGGAGCTGACGAAACCTGCGGAGACGAGGAGATGAATATGCATGTAGTAGGTGTATTAAGGAGATAATGTGTTTGTGTGCATCTCACCCACAGAGGGTAAAACTCAGCTCTGGGCATGCCTGGTGGTTTCAAACAAATGTTGCAATGTCCTACTTCACATGGATACAATTACCTTTGATGATAATGCACATGATAACATGTTCGTTTTAGAAATTGGCAAGGAAGCAACTTTGTTGCGTGCCTTTGCGCAATGAAATTTTTTTATTATGACGAGTTTTTTTCATGTTAACAGCCTGGCAGCAACAGTGTTACAGTAAGCCACCAAGCAGGAAAGCAAGGTCTTAAATCATCGGGTTACAGAAGAGTATTTCTCAACGATGCTCGCAGCGATGTTTGGTCTTGTTTGATCAATGAATGTAGTTGGCAGCTACAGAAAGGTGTTCCTACTTAAGAGTTTGGTAATTAGGAGAGAAGATAGAACATATTCTACAGTTTCTGAAATTCAGGTCATCAAGTGCAAGTGATGCACTGTGTGAGAGCTCACCCATCCACATGCACTTATGTGTCCTAAGTGCATGTGGATGGGCGAGCTCGCACACATAGTTGGAAAATGAAGCAGGGTTTGTTCAATCATTCATTTTTAAGGTGCATTATTTATTTAGAGCATTTTCTTTTAATTCAATGCCTATTTGTATAAGTACAACTATGTAGCATAAACTAATGCCACGCACCAACACATTTATAGCAATACATATTTCTCTCATTACATTAAATCATATCTTATTGGGCTATAAACAACCAAAAGTATGTTTGGTGATAGCATCCTACAGGAGGGTGCAAAATTAAACCAAAACACAAAAAAGTTTCACGTTTCAAAAATGTGTCAGCTGTCGGTAAGTAGACTTGGAATCCTATACAACCTGACCGAGCCAATACAGAACTTTTTTTTTTTGTGGTTCAAATTTCAAGCAGTTTCAGTTTTTGAAACCCTGAAAATACCACATTAAATTCAAGTGTTTTTAAGGAGTTCCAGCAACCATATGAACTCTGTGGTAGAAGCACCTTACCCATTCTTAAATTGAGTGTCATCACAGTAAAAAAATATATATATATTTTAAAGACATCAATTTTTTGCTCTGGGAAATTACGGGGGGCATTTTTCATAAGTCTTAGATTTATGGACAAAACAATTATCAGATGAAAAAAAAACACATGACTTGAAAACGGAGATCATCATTTGCAACGGCTCGGGCAATGGTTTTAGAGCCCGGTGGCCTTCTTCAAGCAGCTTTCACACACTCTCACAGAGACTCTATTAAACCATGGAGGTTGGTTGGATAATATTAATAACTCCCGATTACAGCTGGCCTGATAGGATTTCATCATCCATGGAGCGCAGGCCTGAGCTGTGTGCTCACGGTGACAGACATGTACACTTGGTCGACATTTTACGCCTTCTTTTATTTTAATGGCTGCTGCAATCTGGACTCAAAGAAGAAAAATGTTCCTAAAAAATCCATTTTACTTTTCTAGAGGGGTGCAGTAACCCATGATCTCTCTCTGTCCTTTTAAATGCCAATTTTTAGCTGGAATATTTACAGCTACAGCAGCACCTGACTCGGGGGTTCCCAAAGGGGATTTCATCACAACAAGTTTATGTCTGCTAGAGAGGTGATAATGGAAAACTGTACTCAATACTCTGTTTTTGACAAGTTAATCACCATAACTGGCCTTTTAGACATCATTCTGACACGAGTTTAGTGATTCAAGCTGGCCCTCTTTGCTACAACCATCCGACGCCATTTCAAGCTTGTCCGCCTCATTCTTTGCCCCAAAAATAGGGGCATGCATGGGGTTAGGGGTTAAGGGCTTGTGACTAGCATCTGTCGTTGCTGGCTTGCGATGCGAGGCAGAGGGAATGTGATCGCAAAAGAGAGAGTGCAAGGGAGAGTGAAGTGTGTGTGTGAGTGAGTGTATGGAAAGACCAACAGCTGGTGGCTTGGATCTAGAGAAATGATTGGCATGTAGTAGTAACCCAGGACAGGGACACTACTGCTGCTGCTGTTGCTGCTGCTGTTGCTGTCTGTGTGTCAGAGTATGTCTGTCATTTCAGATACAAAATGAGTTTGAAAATAAGAAATGCTGATAATTATTGAAACAATGTAACTTAAGATACACTGTGAACATATTGCTCTACATAATTCCTTTCATAAAAGACAGATATGTATGTATGCAGCACAAAAAACAGGATAGTTTGTTAAGGAGGCTTACTGAAAAGCTTCTTTCAATGAGGAGAAAATGCAGGCTTAAAGTATGTGTGTGCGTGTGTGTGTGTGTGTGTGTGCAGGGATCACTATATATCTGTTGCAATTTCCACGCAAGATTTGAAACTTCCCGCAAGGCCATGACCCAGAGGCACCTTACAAGACTACACTGAGATGGGCATTGTTGCCTAAAGCAAAGACATGAACCAAAAACTTGGACACAAATCACTTAAAGTCTGTTTAAAATTGGAAATGACTAAAAAGCACGATCTGTCCAAACAATGACCAACAGCAAAACTCTAAGTTTAGCCAACTCTGTCAATGCAAAAGCTTTGTCAAGAACAAGAAAGGGATTGCAGAAAGTAGGGAAGCATTTTTTAAAATTTGTTTAAGGAGACTTCCTCAGTATGTAAATTATCTGCAGTACTACACAGTGACCTGTCTCTCAGTCTGCATTCAACCTGCACTGAAACTATTTCACTCCCGCGAGGAAGGCAACCGGGCCAGCAACACCAGTTGGTACTTGAGTGAACTTTGACTTCCCATTTGACCTTCTGACCCCTCAGTTACAGCAAAGCCTATATGTGATCTTTAGTACGAGACAGATCACAGCCACCAAAGTCCCGCCGCACCCACAACATTCGCTAATGACAGACTGCTGCTGGCTCGCACATCAGCTTTGAAGCAAGAACAAGCTCACAGCTTCCAAGAAAATACTGATACTTCAGCCTACACAAATGTATGTCACTATTAGGCACAGTAACCCACTGCTGATAGGCCAATAAAGACATGGAATGAATTTGAAATATGAGGCGATTAACCGGGACAATTAAATATTTTACTGACTGCCCCAAGCTTAACACTCAAACATTTGCCCTCAGCTGAAGTTCCTTAGGAAGTGACCTACATTTGATTGCCGCAGTGGAGTAAATTTTAGCTCCTAAAAAGATCACAGGAGCTGCCGAACATAGTGATGTTTGCTAAAATGCTACATCATGTCATACATGACCCATGGCTAAATCCTTCCAAAGAACTAGTGAATACTGAGAAGTAAAACAAGAGGAGGAACGTATATGTGTATGGTCGTCATTGTGTACTTAGCTCCCACTTTAAACCATGTTCAAAGGATAGTTCACCAAAACCATGTGAAAAATGAGTAACCAAATATGGCTCACTTTGCTTCAAAGGAAGAAGCTGTTCAGAGACCTGGAAACAGCTGGAGAAACTGTTTTTTTTTCTGTGCACTTTGCTCAACCTGGATGCCTGGTATAAAATGTAGAAACTGATGAAATATCAGCACAGTATTGGACTTTATAAAAAATATAAATAACTGTCAAAAGGAACATTAAAACAGAGTGGAGGGCAGTAAATTGCTGTTGCAGCATCTATTCTGCCTGAGAAGAAGAATAAAGAGCAGCATTTTTGTAATATTATTATCACAACCGCAGGCAGCGCTTGCATAATGTAATATTTCCCCATGAATAGTTTGCAATTCATCTACTGTTGGTGTCATACAAATGGTTTTAGACACGCTAAAAAAAAAACCCACATACTGTAAAGAATTTCAGACGCAGCCAGGAGCTGAGCTGAGCTAATGCTAAAGTTAAAAATGCCAAGCAAACAATCACCAACATGGTGAGAGAAACCCAGTTATGTCCTACAACAATTTCGAATGTTGGACATGCTTCTTTGTTCATGTACAAGGGTTCAGCACTCCACAAACAAGCAAAGCAATGTGCACAGGTGTGCTTAAGTCAGCTGCGGCTGATGCAGGGGGCCTGGCTATCAGGCTATCAAACACAGTGCAGTCTTTGCTTTTTAAATAACCATTATTTGGTTGATCCCCTTAAAAAGTACTGAGTTAGGTATCCAAACCTACTCTCAAATATCTGGAAAAAAAGGATCAAAAGTAAAACTCAATGAGCTGCACTTAATAAAGGTCTTAAGGAGCCTTGATTCAATTCATCATGTGTTCATGTGTGTGATGCGAAAACTCACTGTTCCAGCAGTTGGTCATATCTGGACTGAGAGTCTCTCTCAGCAGCCACCGCTCTGTCCTTCTCCAGCACCGCATTGTCTCTGGCCTCACGCAAGTTCCTGGTCAAATTCACACACACAGTTAACAACACCTCTACAAAGGGATCCGCATGTCGTGTTATGTCAAACATAGCAGAAGTTATGTTGGCATTTCCTATTGTAATGCTGCTGTGAAGTATCTGCGGTGAGAGTCTTCCTCTGTTCTTTCTTCATGATTGGTTAGCTTGATAATAATTTGTATGGCATGTTAACAAAATGCGGAACTTGGTTTGAAAAGCACCCTTTGATATTTTTTTTTAGTATAGTTTGTTATCAACAATTACAGACTGATACCTGTTCTCCCTTTCATACATCTCCCTGGAGGTCCTCTGCAGGTTGTCTATCTCTTGCCTGGTCTTCAACCTGATGTTCTCCAACTCCTCTCTCAACTTGGTCTCATACTCTGACTTATAGCGGTCCCTGTAGCAGAGGGAAACATTTGTAGACACAGTTATGGCAGATGAAACCATCAATGTCAAAATGTTTGATTGAAATGATTTCCACAGACATTCTCTGGCACAGTAAAAACACTAGTATCAGAATTTTAGCTGTTGTAAAAACAGTAAGGCCTAACCTGGAGGCTAAATATTTCTCATAGGCATCCTCTCTGGCTTTCTTGGTGTCTTCTAATTGTACCTGTACCACAGAGACAAGAAGTGAAAGCATGTTAGAGGATTCCTTCGGGTTACAGTGTCTTTTGTATCAGATGAGCCTAAGTCTAAGAGCTGATTAACTGCACGGACCTGCAGCCTCTCCAGACGGTCTTCTTCATGTGCACAGCGGACACTCAGCTCCATGTTCTGCCTGTGTAGGTACTCCTTGTCTTTCTGCAGGAGAGTCACTGACTGTTGCAATGTCGCCATCTGGTGGACAAGAGTCGAAAAATGAGTAATTATTACAGAACATACCACTCCCAAAAAGACTTATGAAAAGGCCAAGTATATGTTTATATGACGGTGTGCAGGTATGTGTGAAGCACCTCTTTGCTGAGTGTGTTCCTCTCTCTTGTCAGTGCAGTGTGAGTCAACTCTAGTGTCTCAAATCTCCGTGTTAACTCCTTCAGTTCTGCTTCAAAGTTGTCACGCTCACTATAAACCACAGCAAAAACGGTTGACAGACAATCAAGATTAAATATCATAACGAGAATCTGTTTCAAATGTTCACCATGTCACACATCAGGTAGCAGTTGATACTGTTATAACAATCTGGTCTTAAAATAAAACATTTATTAATGTTACCCAAAACTAAAATCACTAATACCCAAAAATAAGCTGCAAGTTGCTACCAGATGCTCCCCGTCCAAACTATACAAAGTATTTCAAATGAATGTGAGGACACAAAAGCAGCCATTATCCTGATCTGATTCTCTGAATATTGTCCGCAGTTCACATGTGAAAGGGGCTTGTTTTTTACTGCTCTGGAGATGTTGGCTTGGTCCCATTTCAAGTGCTCCCCTCCTTCTATGTGCACAGTCTACAAAACTGAACTGTAACCACTGTTACACTGAGCACTCACCGTTTGATGGTTGGGTAGTTCTCTCTGCGATAGTCTCCTTCTTGGATCTGCTGTTTGGTATCGGCCAGTTCAAGGGTCAGTCTCTGGCTCCTCAGCTCCAGCTCAGCACGTAGCCGCCGCTCCTCCTCATAGCTCTGTGGATACACAGAATAGACAACACTTGCATTACACAAATTATTCGTATTATTAGATAAGCTAATAAAAATGCCACAATAAAATTCCCTACAAAATAAGCATAATAAGCAAATAAGCGAATTATCATTAAGTCTCCAAGTGTCTCATGTTTGCAAAGATAAAACTCTCTATGCAATTACACCACAAACAGCCAGTACTTGGATTCATGCTATTTTTGCCAAATACTGACCCTGCCCTCAACATGTTGCATCGTTATGTCATCAATGAGCCGTTTATGCCTGCAGGGCCACTGCTGACTATAGATTAACTGGATGTTTTTTTGGTAAATCACACCACTCCGAACGCTGCAGGCAGTGAAAAGGATCATTTCGAGCTAGTACATTACAGACACAGAGCAGGTTTAAGGGAGCTCACATCACGTGTCTTCCCCTCTTTCACACATTGTTAAAAGGTAAATGAACCTCCTGACCCTGTCTGCATTCATCATGACTATGAATATGTGACTCAGCCTGGAGGACCGAGTTTTTGTTTGAACTGAATGTGCACTTCACAGTTGGAAAGAAAGAAATCAAAAGCAACAATGCAACTGAACACATATTTACGTGTGCTCACAAACACGTGAAAAGTAGACAAAAGGTAGTGCATTGCTAAAACAGGTTCAACAGTGTGCTTATTTCAACTTTACTCACCACACATGTATGATCTGAACAGAGAAGAAAACAAAAATGCTAAAAATTCAAAACATGTTATGTCATACAGTATGATTAATGCGACCTAGAGTTGTTGTGGGTGTAGAAGCTTGTGTGTGGTACCTCCATTAAAGCCTTCATCTGGGTTCTGTTTGTATCCAGATCCTCAGTCAAACAGCCTCTTTTCACACTGAGCTCAGCCAGCTGAGCCCGCAGAGGAGTTACCACCTCATAGAAACGCATCTAAACACAGCACAAACAGAGAAAAAAGGTTACCGGTGGTACAGGTTACCACTGTATTAAAATTAACGGGGTTCAACAAGGTGGAGTAGTGTAGAGGTTTAGGAGGAGCTCCCCCGTACTTACAGCTACATACTCCTGTATGGAGATTTTGTCGTCTGGCAGGTTGCGGAGCTCCTGGTACCTGTCCTGTGAGATGTCTAGATCCCTGAGAGACCTCCGCAGCTCTCCAGCCTTCTCACACAGCTGTCTGTTGGTCTCCTCCAGCTGCTGCTGCCTGAGCAGGATGGCCTCCATCTCTTGCTTACGCAGAACCTGCTGCTTCCTGGTGGGCATAATCACATAAACAATAAGATAGTTAACACAGGTAGAGTTATGCTTGTTAAAATCTGTCGCGTTTCAAGTTTATAAATATCTTCTAGCTCTGCCTTCTTTAGTGTGTATGTTTCTGTTGGGTTTTACTTGGAATTCGCTGAGATGTAAAGCTGCAACAATTAAACAATTTCTTGTCAACTCTAAAATGTATTGCCAACTATTTTTGACATTTAATTAATCAGTTTGCGTAATTCCAGAAGTAGTGAAATGTCATGAAAAGAGGTGTGTCTGATTTGTCCCATTTAGTGATACAATTCAGCATTTGTTTGGAGTCACTGGGTCACGTGACATGGAAGCTAAAAAATGTAGTCAAAAGAGCTGTGTCTTATTTGTCCTATCTATAATACAATTCAGCATTGGTTTGGAGTCACTTGGCCAAGCTATTGAGAAATAACTGCTGAATTTTTTTTAAAATATTAATATAACGTAGAAGAAGCAGCTAAATAGCTATGTTTCATGTGACCTGTGGAGTAATACATTTTGATAATGATTTAAAGTCAATGAATCACATGACATGGAAGGTAATTAAAAGAAGTGCTACATTTTTATAATAAATATTCATATAAAATAGAAGAAGACGTAGAATTAAATCAAAACATGTTTTTCTTGTTTTTCCCATTTAGCAATATAATTCGGCATTGGTTTGGAGTCACTGGGTCACATGACATGGAAGCAATTGAATAAATAATAACACATTAACAATCAAGTCATAATATTCACTAAATCATCAAGTCAGCATGAAGAAAAATTACATGTTTTTGTGTAAATCAAACAAACAACAGGATACTTTATTGATGGTCCCTAGGTCAGCCTCCAGCGCAGCCTGAGGTTTTGGGAGGGGAGCTGACCGTCCCCCTGCTGCCAACACTGGGTTAACTGAGTAAGAGGCGCCGCTGGGTGTCTCCATAGTGAATGTCTGTCCAAAAACGTACCGAAAGATAACTTCTCCTACATCTCTTTCCTCACCTGTTCTCCTCTTGAGCTAGTTTCAGCTGGCTGTCCAGTCTCAGGGCAAACACTTGTTTCTGATGTAGAGCATCATTCAGCCTCTCCTCCAGCTCCTCAATCTGAAATATGAAAATACAAGCACAGAAGCAGTTACAGGACTATTACTGCAACAAAAATATGTCTGGAAATGATACGTATCGCTCATAAAGCTACAATGTGAGATGAACGGTATGCATATGAACATCTTTCCTCTGACTCTTCTCCTCTACCTTGGACATATGGTCGGCCTTCATGTTGTCTATGATCAGGTTTTTCTGAGAAAGCTCGATCTTCAGCAGCTGGAGGTTGTGCAGCAGCTCCTTCCTCTCGATCAGCTGGCGGGTCACCTTCTGGGAGCCGTCCCGCTGCTCGTCGGACGAGGACACATCCTCGGTGGTGGGCACGGTCGTCTCCAGACTGATGTCCTCCGACTCCAGGTCCAGGGAGCTGGAGACGTTGGCAGCTGTCGGCCTCAGCTGTTGCTTCTTGGGAGGCATTCTGTTTAGTTTTTTGGTCCTGAATTAGCAGGAAGAATTAGCCAGTTACTTTAAGGGTGATTAGGCATGAGAAAAGCAGCCAGGTTAGGTCACGCTGGGTTAAGAGTTCACAGACATCGCGATATTTGATACTTTAACGCTAGCTTACAGCAGTGAAAAGTAAAAACAAATCCTTAACGGCCACCGGAGCGCTATATCGTCTTCAAAAAAAGTCTACGGGTGTACTCATATTAAAGAAAATGTCATGTTAGCTCTTAATAGAGCACACGGAGAGTTGTTCTTGTTTTCAACGGTCCCGCTCCTAGCCGCCTGCTAGCCGCCAACGGTTTGTCTCCGCTGGTGCTGCCGCTCCTTCACTACAGCGCCCCTTGTGGTGGTTAACGTGCAGTACCACCAACGTCCACTCATTATAATGCACAGGGCATGCAGTACCACATCCGGACGCACAGTGGCGCTGTAAACTGAATTACTCCTTATGAAGCCGACCAAGCAGACTTCTTCTGCTTTGTTTTCATCGAGCAAAAATTAGATGGGCAACAATAGTTTAACACGGACTTTAACTTTATTTTAAACAAAAGCGTGAATTGGCGTTGTGTCCACATGCGTAACTTGCGTTGTGTCCACATGCGTTTTTTTACGACACCGTCTCTAATATAGATTCACATAAAGGAGACGTGTACGACAGGAAAATCACTCACGAAAGCCGACTTTCTTGGAAAGGTTTTTGTCGGCCAATGTTTTTTGTCGGTTTACACATGGGTAGATGACTGTCTGCGTGTAGTCAAATGGTAATATAAAAACATCGGGATTTAACCTTCTGAGGCTCTTTGTCGTCGTCATGTTGAAATCTAAAACCTTCGTTAAGAAGACCCGGTCGGGCGGGGTGATGAAGATAGTACGCGAACATTATCTGAGAGACGATATTTGGTGCGGAAGCGAAGTGT
This sequence comes from Acanthopagrus latus, assembly GCF_904848185.1. Classification (NCBI taxonomy): domain Eukaryota; kingdom Metazoa; phylum Chordata; class Actinopteri; order Spariformes; family Sparidae; genus Acanthopagrus; species Acanthopagrus latus. The sequence goes on along the minus strand of NC_051053.1, from coordinate 21,103,772 downwards.
GCACTGAATGCAAACAGGAGTCCACGGTGCTACAGAGAGACGCGTGTATTGAGAGCAGCCTGTGCTCTTATTCACATTATCTGATCCCTGACACGAATGTGGTGCTGCATCAGGTAAACATAATACAGAGTTTCTGCTTCTGCTGGAATATCCAATTTCATGTGTGTGGCTTTGGATCACCTAGCGGGCTAATGTGATGACACCAGCCATCTAAATATGTAAATCTCCATATAGTCTTCTAGTCCCAAGTTGTGCCTTTCATGATTACACAGCAATAAGACATATAATAAGACATTTAATGACCATCGTTATATATCCTGCTTTGTGTTTCTTTTCATGGCTATGATATGACTCTGTTAACAAGGTTGTGCAGTAGAGTTCACATAGATTTAGGGAATGTGATAACACATATGACTTTTTAATTCTCCACTCATCGAACCTTTGCTGATTCTCTTCCATTTCATGTTTACAATATCTGTGTCCTGCAGATTGACGTGCTGGAAGATCCTGTGATTCGCAATGTGATCATCCTTCAGACTGTGCTGCAGGAGGTACGACACCGCAGTGCACCAGTCTATAAACGCCTGAAGGACATCATACACGAGAAGGAGAAACACTTCTACACCTTTACCAATGAACATCACAGGTACAGAGCAGCATACAGTATTACAGTATACATTGGCCAGTTGCAGGTGAAGTTACAACGCACATTCCCCTTCACACAAAGACTTTAAGACTTCTTTCGTGGTATACTTGTGACTGTTACACATTTTTTCAGAGAGACATTCATTGAACGAGAACCAGGTGAGAGCGCCAATGACCGGAATGACCGTGCAATCCGCATGGCATCAAAATGGTACGGCCAGCACCTGAAGACGTCCGAGACTGGCGCAGATGGCCTCAAGGTGGTTCTCCTCACTAATGACCTAGGGAACAAGCAGAAGGCAGAAGAGAGCGGCCTGCTGGTGTACAAATGTAAGCTGTCTTTCCTCAGAGAAAGAAATTGTCACGGGCCATTGTGGCAGTGTAATAGAGATTAGTAATAAAAGCTCCACATCTCAAGAACACAACCACCATCTATTTTATTGTAAAAGCCTCCATTGTAAACAGCATCAGCTGTATTTATCACTTACAGCCCTTTATTCACTTACTTAGGTGAAGAGTACATCAAGAGTCTGATAGCGAATCCTGAGCTTGTGGATCATCTGGCTTTGTCCACTGATGAGAAGGTAAACACTTTTGTCTGCATCTCTATCCTCTGTTTCCATCTCTGCCTTTTGTTTTTTCCTATGATCTATGGGACATCACATCCTCTCTCCTTCCACTGATGTGTTTTTCTTTCTTCCATCAGAATGAGATCACCAGCAGTAAGGTGTTATTCCCAGAGCACCTCCCACTATCCAAAATCCAAGCAGGAATTAAAAGCGGCTCCTTCCTTCAGGGCACCTTCAGGGCCAGCAGGGACAACTATCTGGAGGCCACAGTCTTTGTCCAGGGAGAGGGGGAAGACAGCACAGAGGTGTGTTTGTACATTTGTTTGTGAATGGACAATATTTTTTGAACAATTATCCAAAACCTGGAACTTTAAGAATCTCCGAAACCTCATCTGGGTGTGGGTGAGAATTTATCAGGTTGTGTGGAGATGTAGTTTACCAGTTAGAAGAATAACTACAAGTTAATTGACACTTTGAAATAAAGTAAAGTATCTGTATTTGTATTAAGCTCTGTGCTGTCTGTTCGTCCTGCGGCCAGGTTCTCCTCCAGGGTCTTCAGAACCTCAACAGAGCAGTGCACCAGGATGTGGTTGCAGTGCAGCTGTTGCCGCGGGATCAGTGGGTGGCGCCCTCCTCAGTCGTGCTGCAGGACGAAGGCACCGCAAAGGATGATAATGCTGAAGAAGAGGACGAGGAGAAAGAGGTGAGTTTTGGAATTTTAATTGACTGCCTTTACTTACAGTTGGAGGAGAGTGTATGTTGTTTTTCCTTTTATAATAAGAATAAAATTCAGCAGGGCGTATTGTGGGATAGTATTTGAGTGCAAAACAACCGTGTACAACCGTGATTTGGCCTTTGTAACTACAGTATCTTAAAGACTTCTGTTTCTGTGTCTGAGCAGTTGAGGATATTGGCAGCTGAGGCGGCCAGGAAGCCCACAGGGAAAGTAGTGGGAATCATTAAAAGGAGCTGGAGGCCATTCTGTGGCATGCTCAATGTCGCCCAGATTAAAGAGGTACGTCTAGGCTGCTCCATTATGCTACATGTCATATCATATACATTTCAACTTGAATTTATGAATCTTCTTGTATGTATATAATACACACCATCTACCACTTCCTTTCTTCTTACCTTCAGCACTGACCATCACTTTTCTTTCCTTTTTCATTCAGTCAACCCGCCACCTTTTCACCCCAGCAGACCGCCGTATCCCTCGAATTCGCATTGAAACGCGTCAAGCTGCCACACTGGCAGGCCAGAGGATCATGGTTGCCATTGATGGCTGGCCTAAACACTCCAGATACCCAAATGTGAGTCGGAACCTTTTCAGACTGTTACATCTTTGAATCATGACATGTAATAATGTGCACAAATATGCCAAGTCTGTCAACCTGGAGGAATAATTTTTCCCACTTCTTGTAGGGTCACTTTGTGCGTAGTCTGGGAAGTGCGGGGGAGAAGGACACAGAGCAGGAGGTGCTGCTCCTGGAGCATGACGTCCCTCACCAGGCCTTCTCTCAGGCTGTGCTCAGTTTCCTTCCCAAGATGCCGTGGGCCATCACACCAGAGGTAATAGCAGCTTTTGTTAGGACACACGGAACAGTATTTTAGTCACAGATTGGTTGATTCTTTGAAAGCACATATGTGCAGGTCTGTCTATGTATTTACATAAATGTGTGTGTTAAAGGACATGGTGAATAGAGAGGACCTGAGGAATCTGACAGTGTGCAGTGTGGACCCTCCAGGATGTACAGACATAGATGATGCTCTGCACTGCAGAGAGCTGGAAAATGGAAACCTTGAGGTAAACGCATTGTGCACGTACATTATATGATAACAGCAGTAAGTTACGTGTGTCTATATTTCATAGCATGTTTGTTTTCTGTAGGTGGGCGTCCACATTGCTGATGTCAGTCATTTCATCAGACCTGGCAACGCTTTGGACAAAGAGGCTGCGAACCGCGGCACCACTGTGTACTTGTGTGGCAAAGTAAGAAAAACATAATTACCAACATGAAATGTAATAATTCAATAAAAGTGACTCCATAGACCTTCTGATTTTTAGACTTTGAAAAAGTTGTTGGCACTTAATGTGAAACAATAAAATGTCAACAGTGTAGCTGAATATTAAAAACTTTTCACCTATTTGGCTTGTTGACTTTTTACATGTTGATGCCATTATGGGCATGTTAATTTAGACTTAAATGAAGTCACATTTTGTGTTTGATTTTGTTTCCATCAGAGAATAGACATGGTTCCTGAGCTGCTCAGCTCTAATCTGTGTTCACTGCGCTCAAATGTGGAAAGGTGAGGACAAGAGAGAGCATACACAATAATCAGTATCATCAGTGCTAAATGTTTGACAGTCCAACTGTTTACTGAATGCAGTTAAAATATGTTTTTTAAAACATTTTTTTCACCAGGTTGGCTTTCTCATGTATCTGGGAGATGAACCACAAGGCTGAAATTCTGAGGACCCGGTTCACAAAAAGCGTTATTAACTCTAAGGTATAGTGCCAGTAAACAATGGCAGAAAATGTTATTGCATAAAATAATAATAGTATCTCCTGCTTTCATATGTTTCTAAGACATTTTCATGGTCAAGATTTCAAGCAAGAAAGTTTGTTGTATTCATATTTCTTTGTTTTGCCTTCTTCTGTTCAATCTGGTTCAGGCTTCTTTGACCTACGCTGAGGCCCAGATGCGGATTGATGACACCAGCATGAATGACGACATCACCAAGAGCTTACGGGGTCTCAACAAACTAGCCAAAATCCTGAAGAAACAGAGGATAGAGAAAGGGTAAAGACTGAGAGTTGGGAGCAGTAGAGGCAGAAGAACAGATTAAAAAATGGGGTATGGGTAGAAAAATCCTGTAGGTTTTAGTTTTTATTAATCTGTTCACGGCTCGATTACCTTTTTAAAATGAGAAATCAAGAACATCACAAAGCACTTGAATTCAGATCGACAGCATTCGGGAAAAAATGTTGTGTTTGATATCCTTCAGGGCGTTGACGCTGTCATCTTTAGAGGTACGTTTCCACATCGACAGTGAAACTCACGACCCCATTGATCTCCAGACCAAAGAACTCATGTAAGTGTCATAATATTCCAAAAAGGAGCATCTACAAGATCTTTTTTAAAACCCTCATCTCAACAAGAGCTATTTTTTGTGTGTCATGCCATGTTTCAGACACATTTAAACTCTCATCTCTTGGTTATTAGGGAGACAAACTCCATGGTAGAGGAGTTCATGTTGCTGGCCAATATTTCCGTTGCCCAGAAGATTTATGATGAATTTCCAGACTGTGCCATGTTGAGAAAACATCCAGCACCGCCTCCGTCTAACTACGACATCCTGCTCAAGGCTGCAAAGTCCAAGGTGAGTAAAGACAGACGGTCATTGCATTGGTTTTCAAGTTTTGTGCTCGTTTCTGGAGCCACATCTATGATTTGTTCAGTGATTCAAACACCAACATTTAAGAGTCAACTTTTATTTTATCCTTTCTAACAATAGGTTCCAGTAGGCAAATGATAGTAGATAAAACAAAAATACCTGTATAGAAAATGACCATGATTCCCACTATAAATATATTGCAATTTGTTTCCTTTTTTTCGTTTTTTTTTAAGGAAGTGGAGATCCACACAGACTCAGCCAAAGCACTGGCTGACTCCCTGGATGTGGCCAAAGTGGACGGCTTCCCGTACTTTAACACGCTACTGCGCATCTTGGCCACTCGCTGCATGATGCAGGCTGTCTATTTTTGTTCTGGCATGGACAGCGATTTCCACCACTACGGCCTCGCTTCACCCATTTATACACACTTCACATCACCTATTAGGAGGTATGAAAACAGACAATCTGTGCACATTGACTAAATATGTTGGGTCGGGCCTTTATAACAAAGAGACGCTCACAATTTATACACTATAGTTCTTTCAGACCTCCTCATGTTGTCCATATTCTTTCCTCTATCTCAACCTCCTCCCTTCCTTCACCCTGGTCATCTGCTGTCCTACACAGGTATGCAGATATTATAGTACATCGCCTGCTGGCTGTGGCCATAGGAGCAGACAGCACCTACCCAGATCTGATGGACAAACATAAGCAGTCAGCCCTGTCCAACAACCTCAACTACAGACATAAAATGTCTCAATATGCCCAGAGGGCATCTGTGGCCTTCCACACACAGGTAAACTCATACAGACACACTGGTTTGATTTCTGTGAACTTGTTTTGGCTGTAAAAAAAAAAAAAAAAAACCTCACTATCTCAAACTGTTATGATTTTGACTGAGTTTGTGAGAATCGGCATCATGTCAATTTGAAACCCCATGAACCTTTTGGCTTGAGTGATCGTACTGCACGAGTCAGACTTTAAATACAAATGATCTTGTTCCAGTTGTTCTTCAAGAGCCGAGGCATCCTAAACGAAGAAGGATTCATTCTGTTTGTGAGGAAGAACGCAATCATCGTACTCATCCCAAAGTTTGGCCTGGAGGGAACGGTCTTCTTTGACACCAAAGACAAGGCCACCCCAAAGCTTGTTTTTGATGAAGAGGTGCAAACACAATTTATTCTTCTTCATAGATGGTTAGATCAACAGTGATAAACTAAAACCATAGGAGGACTGTAATAAACTCTTTTGTATGTGTGTTTAGGTTCCCTCTCTGAAGGTAGAGGAGCACACCTTCTGCATATTTGACAAGGTGAAGGTCACCATCAGCCTAGATGCCTCCAATATTCAGCATCAGAAGATCCGCATGGCTCTGATTGAGCCTGTGGTAAGGACTTAAGGAACCCTATTATCGATATCTTTACATCTTTAGTTATAGAGTAAGATATTAAATGTTTTATGTTTCAGCTAACAGCTGGCAGTATTTTGCTTGGATTGATGAAATTGTACATCTTGTTTTGTGTTACTCCGAAGAGCAGCATTTGCTAAATTTTCTCAGAATTGCCAGTATTTTGTTTAATGCAGCTAATTGTCTTTTATTTTAGATCCCTGGCGTGAGCGTTCCAGCCCCAGATGTTGGACCACAGGCCAAGAAAGCAAAATTGGACCGTTGACACAGAAAGCAGCGCAGCAAATCACCCGAACCACCAGCTGATCTTCCAGATCAGGAAGTAGAATACGTCCATGAAAGAACCAGTTCGGACTCTCTGATGGACGACACAATTAACTGTTTTGAGCAGGTGTATCTATTTTAATACGTTTTCCACAGTGAGGCTGCTCTGTTCATACTGTCGTTTTATAATACATGAACTAGACAGGTGCAAGAGACTGCCAGTTATAAATGCATTGTAACCTGTCAAATAATAGTCCAATAGATGACTCAGTCATTAAAGTGTTTTTTATCCATTCAGTTTTGTGTGTTCTGTTGACTCATCATGAATCATCTGTAAGACTTGATGTATTTGTACAGAGGATGGTTCATAACACGCAGCTCAGAACAAGTTGTTTTTGTCTACTGCAGATGTATTCAACCTTATTCTAGCCCTTTGATCATTTTTGCTTATCAACTTATTCATTAGTTGTGTCTCTTGCTTAGCAAAAGTATACTCACACTGACAACCTACTTCTAAGACTAAAAAGGTTTTGTCCCTTGTACATTTGCTCAAGCATGAAAACTAGTGGAGAAAAACTAAGTTCATGTTTTAACACACTCCAATTTATTAGGTCAGAATTCTCAGTGCTAAAAATTAAAACACCCAACTCAAAAAAAACGTATTCTCAAGCCAGACAAAGACTTCAAGTTAATTTAATGCGACGATCCAGCCCATGCTTGTGAGTATATCAAAAATAATAAACAAATGGCTCAATCAGCATTTAATTTTCTAGTGGCAATATTCAGTGTGTTATTCAGGCATAAATATAACAAATAACATCCACAGGTAACCTGAATTTTAGAAATTCTTACTTGTCAATTAAAAGAAAAAGCTCTCATCATAGAAAAACATCATGATAAACACTTTTATAAAAACATAAATACAGTACAAATCTGTTGCATCTGAAAGTCAGGATCTGTAAGGTTGATAATGTCAGCACCGATTAAAAGTTTAAATGATGGCTTCTGCATCAATACAGCATTGAAGGAGGTTACTGTTGTGCAAGTGTGATGCAGAATTTTTTTTCCCCCATCCCTCTTATCGCATCAGTATACTGGGCCCAAAAGAACTGTTGACTTATAATTGCAGCTTTACAGTATCTTACAGTAGGACTCAGATAAGCTATGGATTTATTTTCTCCCTTGTAACCTGTGATAAAACATGCCATGTTAAAGCATTTGCTTCCTCTCAGGCAACGTGAATTTTTCAACCTAAAAAAAAAAAAAAAGAAAATCTAATAACCACTCGTGAAACACCTCAACTCCTCTCAAACAACCACCCAAACCATATTCATTCACAATAAATGCTTCAAACTTAGTGTAAACTTTGTTGTATTTGATTGCAAAAATAATCATCTTTAGCTTCCACTGGAAGAGGCGTCCCTTTAATTGCAGATGGCTCAGTGGTGAGGATGAAATGCCTGGAAAACAAGAAACATACTTTCAGTAGGATGAAAAGGTACCGAGTAAAGCCTTACAGCATGCACAATACTGTTGTAATAGTAAGTACTAGCGCTGCCACGAATGGCTTCCGTAGCCGGCTGTAGCTGTAGCCTACCGGTAAGTTACACTTCACGTTAGTTTGTTTACTTGACTGGGTTTCTTTAGGGGCTACGGGTTTGCAGATGAGAGGCTGACAAACTCCCATCTATCCGGTTGCTTCAGCTAAGGTAAGGTAAATGTAGGCTAACGCCAACTTAGCAATGTAATGTGAAACGAAATTAAACGTTTATTAATTCATTTAATATTACGGCACATTATTAATTCATTATCACGAGAAAAGAACCTTTGTTATAACAAGATAACCAGATAATGTCGTTATCACAACATAACGGTGCAAAAAAGAAAAAAAAAGAAACATCCATGGCCATTCAAATTGTCTCAGTCACTGCGTATTGCAATTGAGTGCTAACAGTGTATGAGTTTGAAAGGCCCAAACTTCCTTCCCACAACCCTGTCTGTGTAATTAAGACAGTACCTTTACTTTGGCGTGCCGTGTCACTTGGAAGGCCTCGTCTGCCATGTTTGGACTGAAGGACTCTTTACTGAGACAGTCTGAGTTGAGGCCATCTATTAGACTGGCAGTGCCTGCTGAGGTAGTATTGTATCCACTGTCCACCTGAGCACAAGCAAAAAGTCAATATAAATATTTCATTAAACAAGCCTCAATAGGACTATATGAATAACAAGTTTAATTCACAAAAGAATAAGTTAAATATGCAGTTAAATACAAAAAGAATGACGGACATAGCTTTCCCTCACACTAACCTGCATGCTGGAATCATAGCGTATGCTGCTTCCCTCTGCCAGAAGAGACATAAACATGTGGGAGCTCTCTGTTGCCGACACGTTGCCCATACGAGAGCTGGTCAGCTGCCCCAAAGGCCCTCCACCTTCTTCCTCCTCATCCAAGCTCCCTTCTATCCCCTTGTCCTCATCCATTTTCACAGGCTCCATAGGATCCAGGCCAGCACTCTCAGTATCAGCGGGATGATTGTCACGTGCCATGGGTGAAGATGGATCTAGCTCCATGAGCGGGAGAGAAAAAGAAGAAGAAGAGGAGGAGGAGGAAGAGGAGCAGACAAGTTTCTCCTCAGCCTCCTGATTGTCTTGGAGCTTAGGGTTGAGTATCGGGGAGATAAGGGGTGGGGATGCCCGGCAGCGGACTCTGGGCCGGGGCCTGGACCTGGGCTCATTGTGGCAGTGGAGCTGGTGTGGGGAGCAGCTACGAATGGGGGAACAACCCTCAACAAATGGGCTCTCATTGCACGAAGCGACATCTACGTCCAGGGGTACATTGTTTGGAGTCAAGTTGCTCGGCTGCTTCCTCTCAGCTGAAGAAAGGACAGAGATTCAGAATCAGTTTAAAGAGAAACATTGTTAAATTTCTCATTTTTCAAAACCTTTTAACCTTCAAAACAAAGAGTCTACCTGAGCCTATTGGTGTGCGTGCTCCATGTGCAACAATAGGAGAGATTGTTGGGGAGATGAGGCCAGCAGGAGACGACCTATCAGGGAACAGCGGGCTGGTGATGCTGCCAAGGCTGCAGTCCCGGAAACAGCCATGCTGGATGGGACTGGACGAGAACTGACCCTATCATAAAGAAAATGCAAATACATTTTGTTTACCAGTGTTCATTTAACTTACAAAAAAAAGTTCTGTTACTGCTTTTTATACATATTCCAAAGAAGAGAAGATCATAAAAGCACATTTTAGAATATCAAAATTAAAGATTCAGATCTATCTTACTCACCGTAGAGGGAGTCTGAACTGACATGCCACAGGACAAGGGGGAGGCAAAAATAGAGGCTACTACTTCAACTCTTCCTTCAGCTCCTTCTCCTCGGCTTAGAGAAGGAATCTCCTGCCTGGTGTGGCTTCTCTCGGGGCTTGGTGGGCTGGAGCTGTCAGAGCCGCTGTAACTTCCCTGGCCATCGAGAAAGAGCTTTCGTCTTAAGGAGGAGGAACTGAGGCTCTCCTGCACGCCGTCACACACTTCCTCCTGGCGGTAATATTCTCCTGAGGAGAAGGAAGACACAGACAGACGATCATGGTGATTTGGTTGGTAACAGCCTATGTGGTTTGATTGCGCTCACATTTATAAAGATGCTTACCCAATACTTTTTCCAAATCAAATGCCAAAGGCAGCGAGAGAGTTGTCTGACAAGCAACTGTAGAGCAAGAGATCAAAAGTTAGTAGATAGTGAAGGGGAGAAGAAGAGGTGAGAAACATTTTGTAGAGAGCCATTTTAAAAAGTGACTCAAAGAACACACCAACCTGATATTTTTTCAGGCTTCTCCTCAATCATGGCAGACATACAACCTACAAGAGCAAAGACAATACAGTAACATGATAAGGAAAAGCTTAAACAAAGTACAAAAACAGTACAACATTAAATGTAACTGGCAAATACATGGAGGAAAGGTTAAAAAAGTAATATTAACAATAAGAAAACATACTTTTCATATTGATCTGAGGGCCTTTACGGATGTCTTGAGACGCCCAGGGGGAAGGCACAATGGTTCCTTTGGTAAAAAACTTTATTGGGAGGCAAAAAAATTAAAAATTAGACAATGAATCTGAAAAATCAATATATGAACTTCCTTGTCATTGTACATTCAGAGTTGATTTCAATCCTGTACCTGCTCAATAGCGTTCTGACGCTTTTCTTCAATGTCAGAATCCATCCTAGATTTTTAATAGAAAATACATTTCGTCACTTCCTGCCATCATATCATTATGGTATAAGTTAAGTCCTATTACTTACAGATCTACTGTGACGACTGTGTTTTCAAACATACCTTGTCTGGCTGAGGTAAAAAGACTGTCGCTGTATTTCCTCTTGGTCTATGTGCACTGGAAGAAGACTGGCCATTTCATCAATAGACCAGTTAAACTTGGGAGGAGTCTGCAGGAGAGATCACATGAGAAATTGAATAAAAGATCACATACACCCAAACCTGTGATGCTACAGTAATTTGATATTAGCAAAAAAAGATGTGTCACATCAAGTATATCTAAAATATTTGAGGCAAACAACGTCAGGTGAATACTTACAGCTTTACAATGCATGGACTTGAAGACAGATGGGCTTGGCACTAATGCTTCACGGAGGTGGTGGTAGTCATTTGGACTTTCAAAGGGGTTTCTAATGGAAGGTCTGCCTGGAGTCTCAGGAGTGATCTGTATCTCGACACGGTCCCCCATCTTACCTGACAACAAATACAACAGCCTGCGTAAAAGAAAAGAAAATTAGAAAATAAAACTGCCATGGAGGAGCCCACAAACACAGTCGATCAGTGTTTTAGTTAGAATGTTAGCTGCATTACTTCCCGTTTCTATAACAGTAACTAGCCTTCTAGAAAATTCAACTAGAGGGAATGTGGCAACAGCGTTACGTTAGACGTTTCCTCCTGCCTTGGTTACTTTACTTTACTTAAAAAATGAAAGGCACATTAAAAGATAAGCAATACACGTTTTGCTTTTGGTACTTACAACTGTTAACGAGCCAGGACTTCGACCACACAGCTAAAAACAATATTCATTGAGGAGTCAGCAAACAATCAGCAGCGACAGGGTTCAAACGTTTATTTCAATTTCGCCCACAAAGCCCGTTAGCCAATAGAAACGCTGCCGGAAGTTCTGGGGAACCAATCAATTAGAAATGTCGTCACATCCGCCGCCTCCCGTTTCGTTAGTGACTTGAGATAGCAAGATAGCTAGCCTAGCCTCTATTATTGGCCCTTAAATATAGTGTCTGTGTCATTTTTTGAAAAAAATATCTAAGATGAATACTAAACGTTTAAAGTCAGGCTGAACTATTGCAATAATTTAATCTTGTGACGCGTCAGAGACCTCTCTCAAGTTTTATTCGTTAACCACCCGCTAGCAAGCGTTGGCTAACTGTAACGTTATTCAGTCTTCACCATGGCAAGTGCAGCAAATACAAACCTTAACGCAGTCCGGGAGACAATGGACGGTAAATATATGTTTGTGAAATTACTTCTAATTCAGTGGCACATAAACAGCCTTTATTTTATTGTTTATTTTTTGCAAACCCTCAGCTTGTTTGTTCGTTAACCGCATTGCTTACCAAATCCCAGGACGTGAAAGTTAGCAGTCTTCTTGCCACTAGAGATTTTACAAACCTAACCTGTCATATTTGCCCTCCAACAGTGTTGCTGGAGATCTCCAGGTTGCTGAACACTGGTCTGGACATGGAGTCTCTGTCGATATGTGTGAGACTGTGTGAGCAGGGCATCAACCCAGAAGCGTTGTCCGCAGTAATCAAAGAGCTGCGGAAAGCTTCTGAATCACTCAAGGTACAGAAACAGGCTCCCTAATTTTATCATGTTTGTCATGAGAGTGTTTTGACAGTGAACTGACAACAGTCATGACAGAGAATCATCATTTCATTGTGACAGATGCCAAAGTGAAGTTACCAGACCTTTAATGTCAAAGCCAACACTTTAATAACAGGGAGAAACGCAGAAATCCTGTATCTTTTAGGAGCAGCAATCAGTGTGTTGTAAAGTGTTTGGTAATTGTATTAGAGAAATGACTTACAGATGATAGCTTATTGAGATCGCTATGCATTTGTGTTGGTTGGATTATCAATTGGTCAACCAAAAGTGTCACCACATAATTAGACAGCCTGCACTGAAAGCTATTTGTATTATCAGACTGAAAACTGAGATCCCTGCAGCTGTGCATCATTTACAAGACATAATTGTTTGGATTTGCAAACTAAATATCCTAAAAAATTAAAAACATCTTTCGCAAAGTTAAGATGTGACTGTTTCCAGTGATGTGGTTTATGGTGGAGTATACAATGAAAATGTTAGTCATTAGAGATTTTGACATTTACATTTACTGTGAGGTGTCACTCCCTTGAGTCTCTCTGGGTGTATTTAGGCCATAATGGGTGATGATTATATCTATGAGCATCAATAAATTACAGCAGTAATGGATATTTATGATCTTTGCCCAAATCTCATGAGGTATCTTGATTTGTCGGGAATTTATTCCCAAAACAAAGACATTCTATCTTTCATATCGCCATTCACCAAATGTTTTCTATGAGCATATGGACTGGTGAGCAATAATATCTGTTTTTGTGCTAAAGCAAGATAACATTTGTGATTTGGAGCTCTCACCTTCTGGGTGAGTCATGACAAGTAAATTATGTACATCATACATTAAGACTACTGAGATAACTGTCAACAGAAGAATATGTAATTTGATCGCAATGAAAATCTCTGAATGTTGCTCACATAAGTCATCACGATGATGCATCACTGCAACATCTATTTTCTCTTTCAGGCTTCTGAAAACTGCACTAACTGAAGTTGCAGCCTGATCACCTCAGTGTGGGAACTTTGGGATCATGCCCTTTCCTGGATCTGTACCTGTCTATGGGCTCCTCAGCCAATCAGATTGGTCTGTGTGTTGGCACTCTGTCCTCTGCGTCTCCTTGGTGACTGTAACTGCTCCTGGTCTGTGCTTTGACTGTGCTGTGTCTGAGTTTCTGAGTAAAGGAATCAAACTCAGTCTTCTTCCTGAACACAAGTCTTCTCCTGACATGAGGGCACGGTCAGCCATTCTGCCTCAAATCTAAGTTCCTCCTGCTGTTATTTGTAGTAACATTGACATCCTGCCTTAATTTAAGAGCGTTATTTCTGATAGTCAACTTGTGTTGCACTTTTCATGAGGAATTGTTTTTTTATGATGTTGTTTAACATGTATGCAATGTTATGAATTTGTTTTTAATTTTTTGCATCATTCAACATAATCCTTTTGCATTTTCATTGTTCATGTGACCATCAATGATGGAACAAAGTCTAAATTAAAATGTTACAGTCGATGGCCACAAGGTGGTGTTGTGTCATTCTTATTTAATCTGAGGTATCCAGTAGGTGTTCAGTTGGTGGTGGGTTCAAACTCTGCAAGTTTCTGAATGTTTATGAGCAATTTCATATTGTAATTTAATCAGACACTTATTTTAAATCACATTTTACGTGTTTCTGTACCATTTATTGACATTTTCTGTGTTGTCCTGACCCCAGTTTAGAATGTACCAAAGCATTATTCCCCTGTGATTTCATTCCTACAGGCTTCAGATTTTACAAAGGAAATGATCTTTCCTGTCACACTAGGTGAAAGGAACAAAGGTTGTGGTAGAACATTACACAATAATACAAACGCATACCACACAGGGGTGATCACATCCATGTGTACAAACAAGAAGACATTAACGAGGGTCATTCTTTACAGCAGGATGTCCTGTTCAACTGAAATCTTAGACCCTTTATGTCTATTCTGTCCACACAAGAGTGTATTTGAGATGTATTGCAAACTTGACACAAAATGCATCTCTTTGATCAAGCAGAAATGAAGCCCCTACATCATGTGTCTAACCACACACAGCATTGTGTTGTTTCTCCACTGTCTGTAAAATAGCTCTATTCATCTTCGAGACGAGGGAAAATGCTGAGAGCACAGAAACGTTCCTCCGCAGGCCAATATACAGGCCAGGGGCGACCTCTCGACTGCGAGGGGCTTCTCGAATCAGTGTCTTTGAATCGGTGCGTGTGTGTCCCTCAATGTGTGTGAGCTTAGGTGTTCACACAGCGCTGTGGATGTCTACAAATGAGTAGCCCCTAAGCCATCTGACAGTAACGCCTCACCCCTCACAGGCGCACCGCGGAGAGAGTGTGTGTGTGTAAGCATTTCTGTCTTCTCCTGCTTTGTCTCGCCATCTTGACTGACAGCCTGTGAGTCTAAATCTCTGTACTGCTGCTTTGATCTCTTAACACAGTATCTCCTCTGTCCCCCCACCCTCCCCAGTACCAGCATCGTGTTAGCCAAGTATGAGAGGGATACAGATACGGTGCAGTGGCTCTCCTTGATAGCCCATCAGCCTGAAACAACCTCCTGGCCTCCATGGGGGGTGAGCTGCATGAGATGTTGTTGGAGGGAGACACACATTGAGAATCCTTTCCTCTTACAAAGGAGAAGGAGTTATGCATGGCTTGATTGGCTACTGTGGGCGTGGGACTCAGGATGCATTGCTCTCTGTTTGATGTGTTTGAAGGGTTCCTCCTGATCTTAGCCGGCTACTTTGATCTCCGTAAAACAAAATATTCACAAATCCCATAGTCCTGACTGAGAGATTAGCGTCCATATATGCATAAACATCTAAGGGGCGTTCAACTAGGGCACTGGTCAGGTCACATGACTGGATAAACTCAAGAGGCTGCAGCAGGTCCTCACATCAGAGCTTCTAAAGGTGTTTATGTTTGTATGTCTGATAATTATCCAGGCCGAGGATTTTTTTTATTTTTTTTTCTGATAAATGAGGGCAGTCTCATTTAAAAGTGAAAGATCTGCATGCCGCAATTACGGTCCAGGTGTTTGCATCGGATATTACAAAAATAATTAGACTGGACTGATTACAAGTTCCTTATGCATAAGGAGAGATGGTCTGTTGATGTTTGTTCAAAAATCTAAATTACACACGTATTGTCTCATGAAAAACAACTGGCCCTGTGTGAGGCAGAGTTTAACCAAAAGTCAAAGATCTCTCTCTCTCTGTGCAGTTAGTTACTAATTACCATTAGCCACAAACAGGTAGGTCTAATGGTCTCCCTGCAGAGACAAGGCTTTGTTTATGTCCATTTCATGTTTTATTTCTCATTATAAGATGATTTCAGGGCTATTATTTTTAGTCAAAAGTAATTTATTCCTGATGAGTTCTTCTCGTTAGATGATTATAAGAAAAAAAAAAACTTCAGTTGTGTTTTAGGAACTTTCTTTTGTGGCAGACTTTATTTTTTTTCTTTTTGTAATTCTTACTCACATTGAATTCTATTCTCATTTGACAAATGTGTCGGAAACACACCGGGAAAGCAATTAAGAGTATCTGCTTGATTGCTTAATACGGTTCGGAACCAGCTTCATCGGCCGAGCGTGTATACGTAAGGAACTTGACTCTTGGTTTTTCATTGCCCTGAATGTTCTTGCGCAAAAAAGCAAGGAACAACGCAGAGCAAATAAAGGTGACTGGACAGCTTTTAGAGGCTCCATACCCAAAGTCAAGGTAATGTCACTGCATACCTGAGATGATTTATATTAGAAAATTAACTTTATATATGACAGCTTTATTTGTTTCTAAATTATGAGCATGACAACATTGTGGGCTATAGTGTGGCATTAATAATGAATTAGATTCTGACCAAAGCATGCTGTCTCTGTTATTCTAGCAAGCACGATGGTTAGAATTTAGCTAGTCTTGGCCACAAATTACTCGAGGGTCATGCATGTGTGATTGACCCCTGATAATACCAGTCAATTAACTGGTTGTTGGCTTTATCCAGCTCCAAACTACCATTATTTTATCAGCCTTTAAAATTTTTCTACAATCAATTGACTTCCTCGGTCTGTTTGGGTCAGAAAGTTAGAACACAGCAGTAGCTTTCTTAAGCTTGCTGATAGCACAAGCTACATTCAAGACTATAGATCCAAATCCCACAGTTAGCTTTAAAGGGGCTGCATGTAACAATCTGTGGCAATTAAATATGTATAATCCCTTTTTTGTTGATTGTAGATCGTAAGGCGACATGAAAAATGAAATCTTCCTGTGTGTCTCGGTTGCCTAGACATGCCTGTGGATGGTTTCTTTACGTTTGAGTCAGGTCAGATTGTCCACGACAGTCAAAAGGACATTAGGACAAGGTGATTGATGGAGGTGGATTACTTCTTCTTTCAAAAGTAAGATATAGACTACAGCTTTGAGTAACGTTATGAAGACACATCTTTGACTCAGAATGGATCATTTTACAATGTGACCCTGGTATTTCTTATTTTACTGAATAGTTCTACCACTGGTCATAAATGACACATCTAATTAAGTAGGTCGCTGCATATTCTTAATGCCATGAAACCCATTTATTGACAACCTAGAACAGTGTTTATCTCAGAGAGATCATGCTTATATAAGTCTGTATTCTGGCACTAAAATGACTGATTCCTCTAACTTATCAAGCCTGTCAGGCCTCCCTTCCTTCAGTGGTGTGAAGCCTCGCTGGCTGTATTTGCCCTAAGAGGAGTTCTGTGACCTTGTTAGCACTTACACCAATACGCCACCCTTGATTAAATACAGGCCACACTTTTACACTGTAAGATTATACTATTTAGATCCCAATTAAATTCACAGCAAGGAAATTGGATCATAAACTCTTTAAAGGATCGTTAACAATCATTAGACGGGATAATGGCATGGCAATCAAAATATGTAAAAAAAAAAAAAAAAAAAAAAGAACTTCCAAAGTCTTTTAGTGACTTTGTTGTTTTTGGACATTTTCCAAGCTGATTAATGTAGAATTGATTGATTTACAGTTGTAATTAGCTGTCTTCTGCATAGATGCATAATAATCGTATATCTCCCTGCTTGTTTTAAAGTATTAATTGGTTTCATTAACAAACGCAGTTAATTGAATAACAATTAACAAAGTTGGTGATGGCATCGACGCAGCGCGTGCAAACTCCCTTGTGTTTTCCCTATGATGATAATGAAACCACCTTTTTATCAGATTGGAATTTTGTGTGTTGGACTATGTAATGACTAATATGATATTGGGCTTATTAGTTTATTCGAGTGGCTCACTGAGGCGTTAAGCCGGTATCGAACATGTTGTGTTTAACAGGTAGGCACCATATGCTGCCTTAATCAGACACTGGAATCACATTTGGTTGTTAAATTGTCTTCTAATAAAAGCAGGTAGTAAAACAACTTAAGCTAATTCAATTCCGGGCGAGTTTGGGTGAAGTGAACAGCTGTTCATATTTGTTGAATCGTTTTAACATTCACTCTCTTTTGTTTTTTCAGTTTTCTTTGTTGTTTTTTTTTTTTAAAAAAGGTTTAACTTCAACAGCTTGTTTGTTCTTCAACTTTTTCATGTAGAAAATAGAGATGGAGGGTGGACTAGCTGTCCACTCTCCTTAAAAGAAGACAATACCAGGCATATTGTAGTGACAGCTTGCATTGTGTGTGCGTGTGTGCATGTGTGTGTTTGTGTGTGTAAGAGAAGGGGAGAAAGAAGACAGGAGAGTGAGCATGTGTGTGTGTGTGTGTGTGTGTGTGTATGTTGTGTGTGTGTGTGTGTGTGTGTGTGTATGTTAGAAAAACAGAAAAATAGAGAATGTATGTGTGTGTGAGTGTGTGTGAGTGTGTGTGTGTGTGTGTGTATGTGTGTTACAGTGACAGCTTGTATTCTGCGTGATTAATGATGTGCTGTGTGACTTGATAAGTGCTTCGGAGGACCAACGCTTGTTTCAATTAGACCTTGTGAAGGTCGCGACGCCGCGCCGGCCTCTCATTATCATATCCATAATCAATCCACATTATCATAGGAGAATGTGGAATGGATGTGTGATATCTTGGTCATACACACACACACACACACACACACACACACACACACACACACACACACAGGGAGATGAGGACACACTCACACAGACACCTAATCACATACCAAAACACAATGACATACTCTCTCACTCACAAGAGTGCACACACACACACACACACACACACCCTTCACTCCAAGTTGATTTGAATCATAACAGTGGCTGTCGGAACGGATTGTCTGTTCAGATTAAGTGTGTGTTTCTGAGAATTAAGTAGCGCTGATGGTGGTGGCATTTCAGATCCCCTCTGCAAACACAAATGCCAAAACATCATTCTGTCACCCCCTCCTTCTCTCTCACACAGCCACATATACGACCAAACACACACACACACACACACACACACACACACACACACACACACACACACACACACACACACACACACACACGCTCGCGCGCGCAGACATTCAGACACTTAACCAGGACCCTGGGGCATTTTTAATAGAGGCGAAGTGATTCGTATGTTTTTACTCCTCTAATGAGAACAGATTGAGTGGTATTTACACTCCATCGGCTGATCTAACCACCTACACATTTGCCTCATGCTTCTGCTGCTCACTGGCCAAAACAGACATGTGGAAAGGACCAGAGCTTGGCTTTCAAACAGCGACACAACATGAACATTATCTTTGTCTTTGGCTCACGATGGCACCACGGCAAGATAAATATGAATTATTAAAACAGGGGAAAGTGTAGCAGGATTTAGTTTCTCTAAGGCAGCTTTTTATTTGTCTCAGACAGTAAAGGGAGGAAAAGAGGTGCCAGAATCAGACACGCTGGTCCAGGGGGGTGACTCACTTGGGATCCGACTGCGAATCTTTAATTTAATCAGTAAGTCTACCTGAGATCTAAACATTGAAATGAGGTCACCTATTTCCTCCAAGAATGTTCAAACATCAATCTGATATAGCTTACATGATACAAATACATGCATCAAGGCAAATTATGAGGTTAAAACTGAAGAATCACCCTGTCATGGAGCAACTATGGGAGTTAAATAAGTAATAACAAATAACCTTAACTCAAAATATTCAGTGAGGGGCGAACCATCCAAGGTGGTCAAGACAGAGGGAGAGAAACCTGCAGAAGAAGCACAGATATCATCTTATTTAATTCCATGTGATCATCTTCCTTGTAAAAATCCCTGCCACCCACATTACCCACCATGCAACTGAGATTCAGGACCCAAGCTGAGATGTGGGGCGAGCTACACAGGTCTGATCGGCTCACACCCCCGATGGTGTCACTTTCAGACTGATGCTGTCTCAGGTGACATCACATGAGGCAGTCTATCAGCTGTCCATCTGGAGTGAAACCGTACCACAATGCAGGAGAGTCGGGCATTTTCATGTCCAGGAAGTCAGGCTTTTTTGTCCACCAAGCAGCTCTGATAGGAATGAATGGGGCATCATCTCCAAATCTGTATCCAGATTTTAACTGTTAGATCCATGTCGATGCCTGGCACTATTCCTGGGTGCCTGGGTTCAGCTCAGCGAGACGGCTTTGTGAGATTGTGTGCTCTTGAGAATCCCGCTGCCTCACAAGGTAAAAATGCAGCCGTGCCCCTCAAGGCCTGCAGACAGACTTAAAATTGGTGGCGTTCCCCTTTAATGTTACACAGTTGAAGTGTGACTTTGTTTCTTTCTTCCCCTCTTTATGGTGCCCTGTATTTTTATACCTCAGTAAGTGGAAAGATTTTGCAGCAAGTATCGGCTCATTGTTTTTTATTTCATGGGAGTTTAAGCACAATAGCTGCTGTAGGAATTAAACCTATGACCTTCCTGTTGTGAGACAAAGTCACTTCCCAGCAGGGCATCCTGCAAACCTAATGGTAACAGGGTTCTCTTTAACACTGTGGATGCTTACCAGACCGTGGATGGATGATAAAATTAAACCCGGCATTTATGTTATAATCATTTTTTATTCGGCTTACACATTACTCATCAGGTCCTTGTTTACATCACCCTATTTGCAGGCTAACTGACTTCACACTGTATAAATCTGTAAATCTATTTTTAGAGGATGCCACGACGAGGCCTTGCGAAAGTTGCAAAGCACTGGCCCGGGAGGTTAAAAACCGAGCGTTTCACCACTTATTAAACACTTAAAGGTGGGAATTTATGAAATGAATCATCTCTGCTTAACACTGATGGCTTTATCGGTGTATTTTCTACAGATGGAGAAAGAGAGTCGTGACATTTCTTTTTGGCAGGGAAAAGGCCAGACTCAGCAGGAGTTATCAAAGGCAAAAAGTAAAAAGTTCGAGTTAGCTATCTCTCTCTCTCTCTCGCTCTCCCTCTCTCTCTCTCTCTTCCCCTGGAGATACTCATGTTAAGCATAATTAAGCAGATTTGATTAGCATCAAGCCTGGCTTCCTCTCTTGACTTTTAATGAATGTAAATCTACCATCTACATCCTAAAGATTAATTTCTGCCAATTAAAAAACACAAGAGGGCTTATTGGGGAGGGGGAGGGGGGGTTGCGAGGAAAAAGAGTGTTAAAGTCCTTTGAGTTGGAGTACAGTCGCAGTTTTATCCTCTTCCCCCTTGTCTTATGGTGAGATGGTCTCTGGAGATCTGTGTCTCTCTCTCTCCCTCACGACCAAGATCATTATCAGCACAATGTTCCGTGAAAGCCACTTTGAAAGGACTGCGAGCTCCATATGTAAATGATGGGAGTGTGTGTGCGTGTGTGTGTGTGAGTGAGCAGACTGGATGAGGAAGCGGTACAGAGAACAGGTAAAGGGGTCAATTTGTCAAACCAAGGTTATTGCCCCCCCTCCCCTCTATCCCGTATAAGCTTTTCTCTCATCTCTCCGGTTGGACTCTTTCTGGAGCCGTTTCTCATTCAAAACCGGATTAAGATTTTTGTTGATTTAAGACAGTTAATGCTGCAGAATACAAACGACAACACAGCCATGACAAAAGAGCATTCAGTCAGAATGAAGTGCAGAGAAAAAAAATCATTTGAGCAGAGGTCAAACATCCTTTAAGAAAGCACCCGGTTCACTTTTTTTCAGGGGGCTTATCGAGCCGTAGCCACAAAATTAAATTAAGCATGGGTGTACTAGTAATTTTGCAGGTGCTTTTCCCCTCTGTTTCACTGAGCTTACTTTCATACCTTCAAACAAAAAATGACTGCTCTTTCAAAGAAAAAGGACATTTTTCATGTCCAAGTCTTTATATGAAGGTATGTCACATTTAAAGGGACAGTAAACCCCAAAATAAAAAATATATCTATTTTGAAAGTTGAATTTTGAGACTCATTCACCCCTCATAAACAGACACTTTGGGATGGCAGCTGACCTGATCTACAATCCCAAAGCGTCAGTATCTGTTGGGAATAAGATTAAAAGATCTACTTCCTTACAAATTGGACCTTTAATGCCATCTTGATTGTTTTGGTGTGTGTTGCTGAGTTTTGGAGATGCACACACACATCGCCATTGAGATGTCTGCCCTCTCTCAAATATAATTTGGCTTTGGAACTATTTTTGATTTTGAGGTGAACTGTATCTTTATATGTGACATGCTTTCATGTAAAGGCTCGGACAGGAGAACTTGTCTTTTTTCTTTGTAACATCAGTAGTTTTATTTTTTAAGGTAAAGTCACCTAGTACATCCATGCTTAATTCAATTTTCGTGCTACAGCTAGATGAGCAGTTCCAAAAGAGGAAATCAGGTGCCGTCTTACAGGATATTCGACATCTGTTTGAGTAATTCTTTATTCTGTAGTTCATTCCAACTGGCTGCCATTGTTTTGTTGTGACTGTGACATTGTTTGTACTCCACACCATCACTGTCTCAAATCAACAACATCCTGAATCTGATTTTGAATCAAACGGCTCAAGAAAGTAGAGGGAATCAAACCAGAGAGATGAGTTTACTTGGTTTGATGTGTGGGTGTCAGAAAAATATGATGATAAACAAGCTTTGTGTGTCTTTTCTTTTTTTTTTGCTTAGTACTCTTCTCTAATCAAATCCAAGACGCTCTTTCTGATGTTATCCTCGCAAAGTAGTATTTAGACATCAGGACACGTAACCTCAGCATCACATCAGAACATTTTCCAGGATGACACAGTTATAATCTACAACTTTCCTCTCCCACTCAGCTGATGTGGGAAGATGACAGTGGTGCCATCATTTAAAAAAAAAAAATGTTTTAAAAGAAGGTAGATTGAGGGCCACAGTCACACTAAGCCCCATCAGCAGCATTAATATCAAAGTGTCTTCCTCGTTAGGCGTTCATAAATAGGCTTATCCAAAGTTTATGTGGGCTAATCTTTGCGCTCTC